>NC_046637.1:27909454-27916954 GCF_900324485.2 Mastacembelus armatus
GAGGCAGAAAGGAAGGAAGCCGCTTTGACGACAGTGTGTCACAACATCTACTGTCAGGTTCCTCTGGGTGAGGATCCTATCTTAAATCTGAAGAGGAACTGTCAGAAGGTACTTTTAATATCTCTTATGCAGTAATAAAAATCACTCAAATCTGACACAACAGGAAACACTGAGTTTGGTGGACTGTGTGAAAATGGAAAGCTGTTTCAAAAACATAACTATTTATTCAGCCTTTCTGGTCTGTGCCACAGCGATCAGTATTCTACAGTACAATTACCAAATGCATTCTAAGCACACAGCACAAGGTTACCGATTTTAACTATACTGTACACAGCCAAAGAATATGTTTGTTTGCTGAAGATGAGAAAAATGCAGTTTATGATCTTTACAAGTTCCAGTCACATAAACCTTTTACCTGTTTTGTATTAGCCTGTACAAGATTAACAATTAAAAAAATTAGTGGCTATATATTATGTACAAGGTTACCACAGGATTCCTACATTGGTTAATGCATTAGTTTTGTGCATTTCATATACAGGTCATAGAAAAAGAAATAGGGAAACAGCCACATTAGGTCTGCCTCATGCACGTGACGGCTGAGGGTTATTAGCTTTGTAAGGTTCTAGCGATGATCAGGACTTTAGAGACCGAGACCGTCTTCATGCCAGGATGCTTTTTGAGTACCAACACAAAACGTAACACTGCAAATGCCCAACTTCTTCATTTGTCTAATAAGTGTTAATAAGCTCATCGTTAGCATTTTATGTTAACAACATGGTTTACAACCACACGAGAGCGCGGCATTATTATATATATATATATATATATATATATGTTCTCGCAGTAAAACCAGGCTTTAATGTTTCCCTCTCTTTTCTCCTAACCCTGCATGCATAAGTATATAATGTCATAATGTTGTTCTGTTGTATCTGAGCATCCGCTGACCTATAATATGAACAGAAAGAATGGCAAATTCAAGTAAGTTTGCATCCAAAGCCATAAGGCCCGTGACTTAAACAGACATGGTTTTTAAACCTGAATGTTACACCAGTCCAAATGAGGCGTTCCTTACACCTCAGCGGAAGTGACAGAAACATCGGACGGACAGCGTGTGCTGGGTAGGAATTGTCACGTAAGTATTGCTTCACTTGGATTGAAGGTATCTCTGAAATGAGAACATGGCCACAGATTTTTGTGGAGATTGAGGTAAAAACTGAAACACATATTTTCATAGACATTTATCGTAGTTAAATTAAGTTTCAAAGGGAGCTGAGTTTGATGGCATCACACCTCTGCAGCTTCTTCCACCACCTCATCGCCATGGCAACATGCTGCAAGCTCGCTTCAGGAGCATCCTGAATATATGAATCAAGTCAGGCAGAGAAGAGGAAAACACCCATATCTGCTTTTCACACATCAACACCCATTTTCATAAGCTCTCCGCACATTTGGAAAGCTTTACAACCTTCACCAACACTTAGCAGATTCCACCTTTGCTACATGGTGCCAGACTTATCCCCGGCATCACTGGACGCATTCATGTTAGAGCCAGCAGCTGTACTGTTATTTGGAAACAGCTTCTCGGTGGGAGTCACGGCCGGACTGCCAACGCCCGAAGAGCTGGAGCTGCTTGAGCGGTGCTGCGTTGGAGGAGGGCGTACCGGTCTCATGGGCGGGGGGCGCAGCTGAGCCCCGGCTAGTCTGGCGGAGAGAGCGGGTTTGAAGGTGGTCATCATCTCAGAGGTGGAGCTGCTGCTGCGCCGCATGGCCGCATCGGGGTCACGGATCATAATAGTATGCAGCGGGCTGCCAGGCTCAGAGCTAACCGGGTTCTTCATGGGTTCCAGGGTGTCCAAGACCACATCTGGGGCCTGCTTGACGGTGTTCTGTCGCTCCAGCTCACATAGCTCATGGAGTGCTGTAGTCATAGTCTTCTCTATGTCCTAGTCGAGGAAGGTTAAGAGAATTTAGGTGTGTTTGGTTACAAACTCAGGCCTGTGTCCAACTCTAAGAAAGATCCAGCTGATGAGCTCGGACTGACAGCTACAGCAGGGGGCCTGGCCCTCTTCCTCCAAACATACCCAGTCCGGTCTTATGCTATAATTGTCTGAAACACCGTATCATGTCACCTATATCATGCTAATGACAACACGCCAAACAGAAATATCTAAACAAATCACACAAAAACAGACATAATCTGTTACTTGCAGTCAGTTTTCCATCTGTAAAAATATTAAATGGGTTAAGGACAAAGTCCTACCTCAGCCAGAGCCTCCGTCTCTAGAGATTTGTGGTCCCCGAGGCTGCTGTGACGGGTTGCCCCTGGTACCGGTCTCAGTGGGTGGCCCTCAGGATAGGCCTTTCTCTCTGAGTAGTTGATGCTTCCTGCACTGCCAAAGGTACCAAGGCGTCTTTTTTCCGGGCTCTCCATTCGAGCCTTGCTTATGGACACTTTGTGGGGGCTGCTGGGACAGGCTGCCGCTCTTGGCGGCGTGTCAGCCACTCTGGTCGGGCTGTGGGTGTCGGTACCACTTCGGCGACGAGGGATGGCGGCTCCATCGGATCGCAACCTCACCCTTTGGAGAGAGAGGTCAGGTCAGACCAACAGTCAAACAGCAGATGTCCTCAATGTTCCAAACTATTAATACAAGAAAGGTGTTTTTCCTAATTGCACCCACCGCCCCATGACCCCTCCAAAGTTGTAATCAGTTGACTGTTCACATGGTGAAGGGGCATCGTTTTTGGATGAGCCCTTATCATCCAGCAAAGGGCCACTGCTAGCTTCACTGTCGGCTTTCTGGCTAAGATTATCTGAGAAGGCGTCGTCCCTACAATAGCAGAGACTCTGGTCATGAGCATATGAATCACATCTACACATATGGTCACTTATAAGATTTTAATATACAATACAGGGCAAACATATTGTATGAAGATACAAATCATGCAGCGAATAAAAAACCAATTTCTGCTGTTACTCACAGGTCTTGTACCACAATGTACTGATGTGGGATGAGGCCATCGACGCCATTGTGGCGGCCCTCCCACCAGTCTTCAGACGCTCTGTGGTACAGAAGAAGAGAGGCTCCCTTCTTGAAAGACAGCTCCCTGGGGCTGCGGCCCACATAGTCAAACTTTGCAATGGCCTCTATCTGTTCAACCTCTGCAAACATAAACCAACAGGAATGTTAGTTAATGACACGATTCACGTCCTGGGCTCTGTGTAGTGCTAATACAAACAACAATAAGACAAGTCTGACCAACTAAAGCTTTTTTAACTAAGATTAAATCTATACAGTTTGTTTTTCCTCAGGCCAACCAGCAGGGGCCCGTCAGAATTAATGCTAGTAGTTACCATTAAACAGATCTAACCAAGAAAAACACCCTGCAGAGATAAATCTCAGTCATTTTTATTTAAATTCACCAGAAAGGTGCAAGGATGATAAAGAGGACAGTTATAGTCAGAGAGAATGCAGGTGAAAAGCATCTTTATTCAAATGACACAGCTGATTCAGGCCTACAAACTGCAACACCACCTCGTTTTTCCTCTTTGGAAACTGAACTATTGTCAGACGACACCAAATGAACCGACACCACCAGCTACAGTCATACGAGACTCTCAGTATTAAGGTCAGGCAGCCTTTGCTTTCCCTTCAAGGCAGGAGCAAGAGAAGAGAGAAAGGGTCAGCAGCCATCACAAAAGCAGGATTACTCAAGTCTGACCCAACATAGACTGGATAGACCCGTGTGTTCACTCTTCCCCGACAGCACAGGAAGTATTATTTTGTGTATTTATCTGTGCTTTGGCTTTTGTGTCTGGCCCAGTTACATATTCAAAGCTTGGAAGAGAAATGGGGAAATACTACACAAAGGAGAAAGTCCCAAGAGAACTGCTGACTAATGCTGAACAAAGAGTGAAAAGAGGAGGAAACACACTCTCTCACACACACACACACACACACACACACACACACACACACACACACACAAAGATGGATCAAAGATGCAGTGCTGCATGCCAAAACTGTTTACTCAACTTGCCTCCAGCTTCAAAAATCACATAAGCCTTTGTGATCATAAGCTGCTGCCGCGCTCACCTGGCTCACCTCTCAGTCAAAAGCACTTCATGAAAAAGTTGGACTCTGCACTTAAGGCTTCCTTTAAAAATCACATCAGAACTATTTGGGGAGATGTGGACGTGCTGCTCCTTCAGTCATCAAACAGCTACTTCATGTTGGTCTCTATTGTGGAAGCTGTTGGATGCGAATCTATAAGTGCAAGTATTTTATGTGTAAAGAATAGTGATAGTATCTATTCCTAGCTATGATCTTACTGCAGTACACGCAGACAGGAGGCTCAGTCATGTGACCACTAATACACATGTGATGAACAGGTCAAATGGGGTGCGTGAGCTGACAGAGATGCTAGCAGCTCTTTGAGGCTGTCTTTAGGTGGTAACACTAAAACGAGAACACTAACACGCTCACCAAACCTCATGTTCACATTTATTTATAGTGCCTGTAGCACAGTCGGTGTCTCGACACACTATACGATAAAAACAGTAAGAAATATGTATATTTAAAAAAAGATGCATCTATCCACTATCTATACCCGCTTACTATTTACTATCTGCTGGAGCCTGTTTCGAGACCCAGCAGGGACTTTACTATGTGGACTTTGCATGTTCTTCACGTGCCTCCGTGGGTTTACTCCAGATAGTTTCCAAATATGCAGGAGAGTTAAGAGCTCAGCATGGGAGGAATGGATGTTTAGCTCCTCATGCTAAGGTGGAGACTGTGACTGGGAGGGTTAGGGTTAGGAATAATTTTATATCAGCTCTATGAGCTGGTAACAGGTGCAGGGATGCTAAGATAGGGCTAATACAGCAAACCTATTGGACTTTGTTTAGCGGTAGTATATATAAGCAGCTCTGGGTCAGTCCTAATAACAAAGCATTGCAATAATCTAGTAAATACAACAGAAGCATGAATAAGTAATTTGGTGTTGCTGTTTAAGTTGAACATGAATTAATCTCAGATTTTATTACACTTCTAATGCAAAGTTCAAAGGACAGTGACTTGATGATGATAACACCTCACTTCATGACTAATGATGCAGATCACACAGACACTTTCTCACTGTTAAGAATAAAATGAGACCAGATCCAGTTTTGCAATGCAGAAGAGGCAATTTTGGAAATAAACATGCTTTGATCCACCAGGAATATATAGGAATATATAGTTGGGTGTCATCTGCATAACATTGAAAATAAGTTTTTTGTTGTTTCTAATTACATTTTCAATAAAACAGAGGCATGTTTAGGGTTATACAGTACTTTGTTAAAATGGACCTGCTAAACTCATTTTTCAGACACCTGTGGTCTAAAAGCAGCAGAATTCATAAATAGTTCAAACTGAACACTATTAGTTCTTTGAAGTAGATGGTCGGGATGGGATCTAAATGGGTTTTGGCCTGGCACAAAAACAAGTGAGACCTTGTACAAAGATCGAGATAAGCAGAAAGACCCATAAAGATAATTAGTATGATTGATTTTCTAGAGACCACGAATGTCGATTTCAAACTTTATGGCACTTCATTATTGAAATATTTGGATCGAAGCGGTGGAGCAGCTGTCCCAGTAACACTGCCATCTCCACGGCCATGCTGCCAGTACAGTTAAAACATCCCTGGATAATAACAAATCCTCTTAATAAAAATAGATGAAAATGTTCTGTTCTGATGTACAGACCTTCATCACTAGTGTGTGGTTCAGTCCCATTGTCAGCCTCATCAATAGTTCCTGGTTCACTGTGAGGGCTGTCACTGCAGAAGTAAATGTGAAGCATCAGTGATATAAGAACGTCAGATTCAGCAAATATCTGTTTGTGCGTATTAATCATGTTCATGCGATACCATAGCTTCCTCTTCAACCTAATCCAAATCCAAAGGTGACAGAACGGGTCTCAGCAAACATTAGAGTCCAGTGTTACCATGTTTATGTCCCCCCTGGTCTAGCCAGTACTCACCAGTACTCCTCCCCTCCAGCCATGCACTTTTCATACAGTGGGCCGTCTAGCTCACGTTGACCGGGAAAGATTGCCTCATTGTGAATGATGATAGTCTTGATGACCTCATTAACGTGGGCCTGGCATGTTACAGGATCCTGGCTATCTGGAATGGGCATCAGTGTGGGACCAAAGCAGATAGCCAAATTGTACGGATCCATCATGTTCTCGTCGCTGTACTGGGAGAGACTGGGGGACAGGACAGAGAGATGTGTGTATTAAATGATATATAAGTCAGTGTAGGAGTGGTGAGACTACAGCTACGGGCCACAGTGCAAAACGCTTCACTTCATAGCTCACTTATATACGGGCTTTGAGAGCTCTCTGATTGGCCACTCCCTTCAACAAATCAAATTAGCCAGCACATGCTACAGCCCCAAATCATTTAGTGCTCCAACAGGAAGTCCTATTCAGTCTTTGCACATTATTTCAGTTCATGCCGAGCAGTGAAGCCACAGCTGGAGCAGTCGTGACAGCGAAGAGGTTAGAGGACAGCAGAGTAAAACCCGGGGTCGGAAAAATAACATCCAACTCTTTGTTTTTCAGCAGGTGAACCCAGTAAAAGAAGCATCAACAGTGAGGCATGAATGTCCAAGCACCTAAACTCTAAAACACTCCAGACACATGTAGTAATAAATAAAACAGGGTGTTTCATTTGCTTTTTGATCCGTAGCTGTTTTGTAGCTGATATTTAATACATCCAACATGGATTTACCTGTAAAGGTAAATAAAGTGGTAGAATTTAATGCTACTGAAAAGAACTAATTCATCTTTCTGTTGTAACAGGAGCTATAAGGCGTAATAGGAACAGGTGGAAACTCACTGATTGAGAAAAGCAAACAGGTATCTCATGACAATTATGACAGTCCGAGGAAGAGTCACAATAATCTGCTGGATCTGATGTGCTCTGTCAGCTCCAGACTCCAGCTCTGAAGAACAGAGGACAGAGACAGAAGGTCACCACCAGTGGCTTGGGAAACAAATATACTGAAGCACTGAAATATATGAACATTCCAGCCAACAACACTGTATTTACAGCATAAACTGAGGCACAGTGCTAAAGCTCTGAAAACACTTATTAGAGACTTTAACAGCTGCCCCTCCTGCCTTTTGTCAGACCTCTAAGGCAAACTGAGTGATCAAACTGATTGTGTGGTGAATTTGTACATGTGGTCCACACTCTCCTCTTCCCACAGGCTTTCTGATAGAAATCAGCCAGGTCAAGATTGCTTCCATGTGCTGCACTGCATGCCTTTCTCTTCGTCTGGGTTTCTAAGGAACTCTGAGGTGTGTTTTCACTTTTCTTTTTGACATGTCCACTCATTACTGCCGTTGTGTGCGATGCTTTGTGTTGTGCGAGACTCACTGATGGTAGAGATAAAGTCTAGGAATCGCTCCTTTGGGAAAAGTGGGTTCTCCAGGCCTCTGAAGTACAACT